>NC_066566.1:6882677-6927677 GCF_024679095.1 Eriocheir sinensis | reverse complement strand
AGGAAGAAGAGAAGGAAGAGGACTAAAATGATAGACATGGTTGGTTCAATTTTAGGAACATCAGTTGTGTGTTATATCCACCACCACTACCACCACCACCACCACCACCACCGTCCCTGTGACTTGTAGAATCTCCACCATCACCACCATCATCATCACGGCCCTCCATCTCCACTCCCTCCCTCCCTCCCTCCCTCCTTTAACCAATCCTCTTTCTCCCTCCGCCAGTGTCTCCCAACTTCTCCCTTTTTTACCTTCACTGTCCTCCCTCTCTTCTCTTCTCCCTCTTCCTGCCTCTCCTGTCTCCCTTTTCATCCTCCCATTTTTTTCTTTGTTTATTGTTTCGCCTCTGTCTCCCTTTCTTCCCTTTCTCTTCCTCTCCATTCCATTTCTTCCTTCCTCAACAACCCCATCCTTTCTCTCCCATTGTCTCTCTCTCTTGCGTTCCATTCCTTTATACCTCACCCATTCCTCCCCATTCCCCCTTTCTCTTCCCCTCCATTCCATTCCTTCCTTTCTTATCATCGCCTTCCCATTCTCCTCCCATACCTTCCCTTCCTTGCTCTCCATTCCTCACCTTTCCGCCTCACCCGTTCACCCTCCCCCCTCCCAACGAGCCGGGCGGAGCAGCCATGAACGGAAGCCAGAATGCAAACATCGTATGGGTGGGTGGCTTGGCACTGTCTGCTCCCCTCCGCATACACGCCGCGGGGTTTTTGTGTGGCTCGTGTAAACTGCCGTGTTGACCAACGTACACCTTCACGCCACTGTAACAGGGGCTCGCGGGCTGCCTACCATACCTACCTACCTGCCTACCTACCTGGCTACCTCGAGGCTGCTACGTGGCGCGATACCAGGATGGCTTGTAGATTGGACGGATGACGAGATGGCTGACTTACTGGTTGACTGTCTAAATGACCGATTGACTGACTGGTGGATGGCTGACAAGGTGGGTGGCTAGCTAGACTGACCAGGCTGACTGACTTGGTGGTTGATTGACTGGATGACTGGATTGAGGACTAGGTGGATGGGTGACTGATTGACTGGTTGACTTACTGAGTGACTTGGCTGACTTGTTGGATGGGTGGCTGACTGGCTGGATTACTGACTGGCTGACTGACTTGGTGGATGACTGACTGACTGACTGATTGATAGCTGACTAGGTGGATTACTGACGATATAGCTGGCTGGCTGACTGGCTGGTTCGTTTACCGGCTACCTGTTTCGATACTTGGCTGGCTTTCTGGCTGGCAACATGTCTATACCTTGCTATCTAGTTGGCTGCCTGGCTCTTAGTACTTGGCTATGTGAGTGATTTTTTAGCTTCAGTGCTACACTTTTCCTTAATTTCCTTTCCTTTATAGCATCAAAATAGTCATCTTTTTTTTTTATACGCGTCATTTTGTGTGTGTTTTATTTTAATGTTCGTTTTCTATTCCTTCTGTTTTTTTCTACTTAATATCTGTTTCTTCCCATATTATTTTTTTCTTTTTCATTCAAGGCTTTTCCTCTTTCTCCTCTTTGTCCTCCTTTTCCTCGTCCTCCTTACCCTCCTCCTCCTCCATCGTGGCCTCCTTTCCTACCTCCATTTGTGTTCCTTCCTTTCCTCCACCACCACCACCACCACAAGGCCCACACTCTCTCCTCATGAATCTCCCTTCCTCCCCCCTCCCTCCCTCCTTCCCTCCAGCCAAGAGATGCATATGGGAGGGACAGAATCTTGTCTCTCCCTCTCTCCCTTTCCTCCTTTTCCATTCAGTCGGGAGATACATATGGAAGGGACTGACTCTATCTCTCTCTGTCTATCTTCTTTTTCTTCTTTTTTTCTTCATCATCTTCCTTTTCTTCTCTTCCTCCTCCTCCTTCCCATCCGGCCAAGAATTGCATGGGGAGGGGGAGAGGGCATGGAAGAAACTGACTGAATCTTCTCTCTTCCTCCCTCCCTCTCCCTTCCCTCCCCTCCCCCTCGCCCCCCAAAGACCAGTTCTCAACCCGCATCATAAATCGCGCCCTGAACACCCGGGTCTCGGACAATTATACCGCCACGCAGGTGATAATTGATTGCCGTTTACCTGCCAGGAGAGGTGCAGCCCGGGAGGTGTGTTGGGCAGCTTCTTCCTCCTCCTGCCCCGTCCTGCCGCTGCCCCAACTCTGCCTCCCTCCCTTCCTCCGTGCTTTCCTCTCTCACTGCCTGCCTTCCCTTCCTTCCTTTCTCTCCTTTATTTTTCCTCGCCAGCCTTCGTTTTTCTCCTCGTCGTCCCTGTCCGTTTTCCTCTGCCTTCTCGTCCCTCCTTCCCCTCTATTCCTACTTTTTTTTTTCCTTTCTTCTCTTCGGCAGGCTCCGTTTTCCTCGCCACTGCCTGTTTTCCTCCCTTCCTTCCTTTCTTTATTTTTTTTAGCAGTCTCCGTCCTCAGGTTGCACTCCCTCACAACGCCTCCGCCTCCTCGGCCTCCTCCCCTCCTCCCTCCCTTCCTCCATGCCACCTTGACTCCCTTCCTCCCCCCCCCCCCCTCCCCTTTTTCTTGTGTTTGTTTTTTGTAATCCTGTTTGTGAGTTGTTTCTTGTTTTTTTTTTTCCTTTTTCATTCGTTCGTTTGTTTGTTCGTTCCTTCCTTTCTTTTTTCCGTTTCCTTCTTTTCCTCCTCCTGTTCTACTTTCCTTTTCATCCTCTTTTTTTATGTCTTCCTTCTCCGCCTCTTCCTGCTTCTCTACTCCTCTTGCTATTTCTCCTCCTACTCGTCTTCCTCCTCCTCCTCCTCCTCCTCCTCCTCCTCCTCCTCCTCCTCCTCCTTGAGCTGTGCGTCTGTTTTTCTTTCCAAGTCTTGCACAAAATTTTGAGTTACATTTCAGCTCATTCCTCTCTCTCTCTCTCTCTCTCTCTCTCTCTCTCTCTCTCTCTCTCTCTCTCTCTCTCTCTCTCTCTCTCTCTCTCTCTCTCTCTCTCTCTCTCTCTCTCTCTCTCTCTCTCTCTCGTGTAGCCTGAAATGGATCGCCTCTTCCATTGTTCTTCTGTTCGTCTTTTTTTCGCATTCCTCTTTTCATTCTCGTCCGCGTCGCGTCGCATTCCATTACGGTTCGTTGGCAGCGAGAGAGAGAGAGAGAGAGAGAGAGAGAGTTGACCTTTGTGATGAGACGGTTGGCGTATATACGTAGAATCACTTATTTTTTTCTTTGAGAGAGAGAGAGAGAGAGAGAGAGAGAGAGAGAGAGAGAGAGAGAGAGAGAGAGAGAGAGAGAGAGAGAGAGAGAGAGAGAGAGAGAGAGAGACCAATCCTTCACCATCACACACACACACACAATGCAACCTAAAAATATTATAAAAAAAATAAATAATAATTGTGAATCTGCAATATGAATCAATGAAACTAACGAGACGAGACTCCGAAACACGCTTCATCAGTTTCAGACCCTACCCTCCCCCTCCCCCTCCCTCTCCCTCCCCTCCCCCTCTTCCTCCCCTTCACTCTCCCTTTCCCCCTCCTTCTTCCCCTCCCCATCCCCCTCCCCTTCCCTCTCCCTTCCCCCTCCCCCTCCCCAAAAAGGAAAAGGTCAGTTCAAGGTCAAGAATACCTTTTTTTTTTTTTTGCATCGTCTTTTTACTTTTGTCGTCCAATGCTAGAGAGAGAGAGAGAGAGAGAGAGAGAGAGAGAGAGAGAGAGAGAGAAGATACATGTGTGAAGAGGAGAGTGATAAGCGAAGGAGTGAAGGGTGAGGAGTGACGAATGGGAGGGAGAGAGAATGATGAATGAAGGAAGTAGGAAGGAGAATGATGGATGGGAGGAGAGGAAGGTGATGAATAAGAGAGAAGAGCGAGGATGAAGAAATATGAATGAGAAGAGAAAGAGAAAAAAAAAAGGAGCATTTGAAGTGATAAATGGGAGGGAAGAGGAATGACGAGAGAGAGAGAGAGAGAGAGAGAGAGAGAGAGAGAGAGAGAGAGAGAGAGAATGCTTGGGGGTTCTCTTCAAAAGTTACCTCCTCCTCTTCTCTCTCCTATTTTCCTCCTCCTCCAAGTCGTCTATGACACACACACACACACACACACACACACACACACACACCTTTCGAGTGTTTGATTGTTTGCTGTTTGCCTTCCCGTTCAGAGCTAATTGTTTACTTTTCCAGACTTACCGAGAGAGAGAGAGAGAGAGAGAGAGAGAGAGCGTTACATAATTCAACATTACTAAGGAAGATAACATTGAAAAAGACGGACAGATAGACAAATTATCAGGATGCCAGCGACGACGAGGAGGAGGAGGAGGAGACAAACTACATATTTCTCTCTCTCTCTCTCTCTCTCTCTCTCTCTCTCTCTCTCTCTCTCTCTCTCTCTCTCTCTCTCAATGGCGACCCCGATTCGAAAAACAAAAATGTTGAACGCTTAAAATGTGGTCCTGTGCGGGTTAAGATTCCGTGTGTGTCCTCTCGGGGGGTGGTGGGGGAGGAGGAGGAAGGGCAGGTAGGGTGAGGGGAGCATGTCAGGTGGTACAGGCGATGGTTTAGGTGGAAGAAAAAGGTGCAAGAAGTAGAGATGAAGGAATGAGAAGAGAAAGAGAGAGAAAGACGAGAATATAAGACAAAACGGGGATAGGAGGAAAGGAAAAGAATGGGGAAGCGAAAGGGGAAGAGGAGTAGAGATTGAGGAAGGTAGGAACGAAGGAATGGGAGAAGAGAAAGAGAAAAAGGATAGGTAAAGGAGGAAAGGGAAAGGGAAGGGGGAGAGGAGAGGGAAAGGGAAGGGGGAGAGTAGAGGGACAGGGAAGGGGGAGAGGAGAGGGAAAGGGAAGGGGGAGAGGAGAAGGAAAGGGAAGGTGGACAGAGGAGGGAAAGGGATGGGGAAGAGGAGAAGAAAAGGGGGAGATGGGAGGGAAAGGGATGAGAGGAAGGGGAGGGAAAGGGAAGGGAGGAGAGGCGAGGGAAAGGGAAGGGGAAGAGGGGAGGGCAAGGGAAGAGAGGAAGGGGAGGGAAAGGGAAGGTGGATAGAGGAGGGAAAGGGAAGGGGGAGAGAGGAGGGAAAAGGCAGGGGGAGAGGGGAGGGAAAGGGAAGGGGGAGAGGGGAGGGAAAAGGGAAGGGGGAGAGGAGAGGGAAAGGGAAGAGAAGAAGGGGAGGGAAGGGAAGGGGGTAAAAAAAAGTGGAGGGTTAAGGGGTACAAATCACGACTTAGTGTTGACTCTGCCATGGTATTTTTTCTCTCTTTTTCTGTATTTTTTTCTCCTTTTCTCTTTTGCCTTTTTCCACGTTTGTTTTTAGCTTTGTGTGTATCGTGCTGGTCCTCCTCCTCCTCCTCCTCCTCCTCCTCCTTAAGATTGAACGAGGGGAATGGGGGGTGATGAGGTAGGGACGGGGCGGGGCAGGCATATAAAGGTGCGAAACGGGGCACTAACAAGGGGAAGGTACGGGGCAAGGAGCACATACGGGGCGGGGCGAAGCAGTGAGGTGTCGGGGCAGGGGGGCACAGGGCAGCATTCCTCGGGGTCTCTCTCTTTCTCTCGGGGCCATTGTGTGTGTGTGTGTGTGTGTGTGTGTGTGTGTGTGTGTGTGTGTGTGTGTGTGTGTGTGATTTTAAAGGTCGTTTTCTTCCAATGTGTTTTAAAGTTATTTTTTTCTCTCCACTTTCAAGTCGTGGAGGAAAGATTTTTTTTCCCTCTTTTTATATATATTTTTTTCTTTTTGGTAGTCCTTGTCGTGTCGCTCCTTCCCTCCCTCCTTTCCTTCCTTTCTCCTCCTCCTCCTCCTCCTCCTTGATTCCTCCCTCTTTGATTATGTTGTTTTTGTCTCCCTCCTCCTGTTTGCTTTTCCCCGCCCGTCTGTCTTGATGTGTTGGTTCGCCTCTTGTCCAATCCGTCTTTTGTGTTTCTTTCCGCTTTTTTTCCTCCTTTTCTTTATGCCGAGTTTCGTTTATGTGTGTTTTTTATCTGTCCGTCTGTCCGTCTGTTTCTCCGTTTGTTCATTCTCTTGTCTATCCCATTTCTCTCTCTCTCTCTCTCTCTCTCTCTCTCTCTCTCTCTCTCTCTCTCTCTCTCTCTCTCTCTCTCTCTCTCTCTCTCTCTCTCTCTCTCTCTCTCTCTCTCTCTCTCTCTCTCTCTCTCTCTCTCTCTCTCTCTCTCTCTCTCTCTCTCTCTCTCTCTCTCTCTCTCTCTGTTGACATCACCACCTCCAAAATCAGGTCCACCAGGTAACTCCCACACCCTTTGTTACTTGAGTGTGTGTGTGTTTGTGTGTGTGTGTGTGTGTGTGTGTGTGTGTGTGTGTGTGTGTGTGTGTGTGTGTGTGTGTGTGTGTGTGTGTGTGTGTGTGTGTGTGTGTGTGTCGCAAAAAAAGAAATACCTTAAACCCATTTTTGGGGTCCAGATCAAATAGTGTCCAAACTTTACCACCTGGAAACACAGTGAGAGAGAGAGAGAGAGAGAGAGAGAGAGAGAGAGAGAGATTGCATAGAATTACGCACATAGGAAGGAAAACAAATCACACAAACCGTAGAGAGCAAATTACGTGGCTTGGTTCTAAGTCTTGAGAGAGAGAACGAACTGAGCGCGAGAGAGAGAGAGAGAGAGAGAGAGAGAGAGAGAGAGAGAGAGAGAGAGAGAGAATAATCACCATCATCATCATTATCATCATCATCCAAGCTAATCATCCTACTGGTTTGGGAGAAATAATTACTTGGATATTTACTGCATCTCCGTAAAAAAAACTCCCTCCTCCTCCTCCTCCTCCTCCTCCTCCTCCTCCTCCACACTTACCCTCGCAGTAATATAAGACCTCGCTGCCCCTCGTAAAACCTTCCTTTCTTGAACAGTCTGCTGCCACTCCTCCCCCTGACTCACTGCTTCCCCCCTGACTCACCTGCTCATCACCTGTCATCACTTACCTGCGTACCTGTGCCCGCCAAGCCTACCCTACCTGTCTACCCACCCGTCTACCCACCTATCTGGACCTTCTTACCTTTCTTTTTATCCACTTTTTTATTCCTTCCTGCTTTCTTGCCTTTCTTTCTTTCTACCTGTCTGTATCCTCCCACCATCCTTTCTACCAGCTGCCTTTTTGCCACCTCTCTCTCTCTCTCTCTCTCTCTCTCTCTCTCTCTCTCTCTCTCTTCTCTTCTACCTTGCTTTCTACCTCCCTTCCTTCCCAATATACCTACGCTCTTATATAACAACCTAATTATCTACCTGTCTACCTGGGTTACACTATTCCTCCCATCCTACTTCTCTGTCTACATTCCTCCGTTATTATCTACAAAATTCTACCCATCTACCTACCTTTCTACCTTTATCAAATCATCTACCTCTCCCAACATACCCATCCAATCTTTATCTTCCTTCCTTCCTTTCTTTCTTCTTTCATATCTTCCTTCCATCCTATTTTATATATACTTACTGACCTGCCTTCTTACCAACCAACCAACTTACATACCATTTCTTACAATCTACTTACCCCTACCTACCAACCTACGCGCCTGTCTAGTTTCGCATTACTCACCAGCCTACCTCCTCCTCCCTATCTATACTTAACTATCTACCCTTACTTTCTACCTATCTATGGCTATCTTCCTACCTGCCTACCTGTAGAAATGGTAATAAGGGAGACTACCTGTTTTGTGTATCCGTTTCTGTGTGAGACAAAAATGCGGTAACTGTTAGTCAGCCGTTCTTTATTTTTTATTTATTTATTGATATTTAGAATCTTACGTGTGTGTGTGTGTGTGTGTGTGTGTGTGTGTGTGTGTGTGTGTGTGTGTGTGTGTGTGTGTGTGTGTGTGTGTGTGTGTGTGTGTGTGTGTGTGTGTAAACGGATCTTACCTGTCTTTTACTACCTGTCTTTTTTGTGTTTGAGTTGAAGGTCTGAAAGGAATGTTATATGCGAGGCTTACGCAGAATCTGTCCATCTGTCTGTCTGTCTGTCTGTCTGTATGCGCGGGTCTCACGGCCTAGGGAAAAGCTTTATTGGGCGTGGTTGTAAAAGAGGGATGAGCCGTGTTTAGGAACCTGTGTCGTGGGTGTTTGTGGAAAGGTGTTTTTTTATGAGTATTAAGGAGATTAGGTGAGAGATTTTTGTATATATATTTTTTTTTCTTGTTCGGCTTCCTCCTGTTGTGTGCCGTGTTTTTATTTCTTTCTTATTTTCTTTTCTGTTTCATTCGTGTTTGTTTTCTTTTTACTTGTTTTTTTTTGTCCTATCTTTCTTCCATTCTTTTAAGTTATTTATAATCCTCCATTTTTTTTTCATTCCGTCTTTGTTTTCGTTATTTTCTTTCACTTGTCCTTTTACTTCATTATAACTTTAACTTCTTTCTACTTTGTTTCCCTCTCTTGCCTCTTGTATTCTCTTCTTCTCTTTTCTTTTCTCGTCACAGAACAGGTAAACAGGTAGCGTAACCCGTCCCCTGCGATTGGCACGAATTTCTCCTTCCCTGGTAGCCTGGTAACATACAGTCCCAGGTCTTTCTCTGCCTGTGTGGTGGATAGTGGAGTGTTTCCCATGTGGTATTGGTATGCTGGATTTCCCCTCCCAAGGTGCAGGACTTTACATTTCTCTTCATTGAATTGTAGCAGCCACTTTTTGTTCCATTCCTGTAGCTTGGTGATGTCTGTAGGAAATCCGCAGTCAAAGGGCTAAACCAACTTGGGTCCCTTCCCCCGTTTTCTTTTCTCCTCTCCCTCACACCCACACCACCATTTTCAGGAGGGTAAGGGGGGACTTAATTCGATTTTTTTTTAGGTCCAATATTTTACGAAAGAATCATTATATTTACCGTTTCCCGCACCCTTTTTTTTTTTACACCTTTTCTTATCAACTTCATAATACACCGGAAATTATCTTGAGGGAAAAGGAGAGAGAAGCGATGTAGCATGGATCCTTCACCTCTTTTTTTTCCTTCCTTCTTTTTTTTCTTTTGCTAGATGAATACCGGTCCTGCCCTCTTCTTCTTCTTTTTCTTCTTCTTCTTCTTCTTCTTCTTCTTTTTATGGGTCATTTCCGGCCCACGCGAACCCCAATTTTTAAAGCTTCATAATGCTTCGTTGAGGGCTCATAAGAGAGATCCGAAGCTTCATTCAGTAACTCGATTTGTTTTTTTGTTGTATATATGTAAAAGAAGAGAGAGAGAGAGAGAGAGAGAGAGAGAGAGAGAGAGAGAGAGAGAGATTTTCCTCTTTTATTATATTCTTGCACCACATTTTCGTAACTTTTCTCTTTCTTCATCGTTTATTTCTTGATCCTCTTCCGACCCTTTTTTTTCTTTCTCTCTTCCTCCATCATTTATTTTTCCTTTCTTTTGTCTTTCCTCATTCTTATCATCCTTCTGTTTTCTTTTTATCCTCATTCTTTCTCTCTTTCCTACCTTCATCCTTTGTTTATTTCCACTGTTCGTCTTTCTTTTCCTCATCCTCCTCATCCTTCTCTTTTTATTCCCCTTCCTTGTCCTCCCCTTCCCTTTACCATTCCTGCCCCCTCCTTCCTCCCCTTCCCATACCCCGTGACATCCTATTACACACACACACACACACACACACACACACACACACACACACACACACACACACACACACACACACTTTTCCATGGTCCCCGCACTGTAATGTTGTCAATTTTTTTTTAACTTTTTTTCATATTTTTACAAACCTGAGGAAGACTTGGTTCTCGTGTGTGTGTGTGTGTGTGTGTGTGTGTGTGTGTGTGTGTGTGTTAAATCCCACTCTCTTGCTTCACCTCTCCTCCTCCTCCTCCTCCTATTCCTCTTCCTCCTCTTCCTCTTCCTCCTCCTCCTCCAGTCTATTCCCAGCGCCTCCTACACACACACGCATAGGCTAGTGGTTATGCCTCTCCCCCTTCCCCTTCCCTTCTTCCTCCCCTCATTCCCCTTCCTCCCCAGCCTCCTCCTCCTTCTTCCTTAACCTTCCCATTCCCTCAAGCCTTTTACACGCCCATTTTACTTCCTCCTCTCCTCCTCCTCCTCCTCCCCCACTCTCACTGCCTCTGTTGAATTGCTGACGAGAGAGAGAGAGAGAGAGAGAGAGAGAGAGAGAGAGAGAGAGAGAGAGAGAGAGAGAGAGAGAGAGAGAGAGAGAGAGAGAGAGAGAGAGAGAGAGAGAGAGAGAGAGAGAGAGAGAGAGAGAGAGAGAGAGAGAGAGAGAGAGAGAGAGAGAGAGAGAGAGAGAGAAGAGGATTATAAGTCTGAAAAGTCCACCAAGTTTGAATACACCCAATTTATTCCTATTTTCCTCTTTTTTTCCCTTCATAATGGTGGTGATGGTGATGGTGGTGATGGTGATGGTGGTGGTTGTTGGTGCTCACTGTCACCTGTTCCAAAGGCCTTTTTATGTTAGTGTTTGTTTACCTGGCTGGGTGTGTGTTTGTCGGTTTGTTGGTTTGATGGTTGTTCACGCACCTGTTTGTTTACTGTTTGTTTGTTTGCGTCCCGTACACCTGAGCGTCTCCTTATTTGCACCTGTGGCCTGTGTCTACCTGTTGTGTGTGTGTGTGTGTGTGTGTGTGTGTGTGTTTGTCACGGACTTATACGAACCCCCGCCGCCGCTCCCGTCGTCGCCGCCGCCGCCGCCGCCGCACCACTGTCCCCCTCCAGCGCCCCTCCCGTGTGTACCCGACGAGGCGCCAGCGGCCCCCCCAGCGGCAGCAACCCGTCGTGAACGTGTAACAGCTGTAGCTCTTCTCTTCTGGTCAGATTGGCTCCCGCGGCAGTGATACCCTGATGATGATGATTATTATTATTACTATTATTATTGTTATGCTGGTGACGTAGATGATAATGATGATGATGATGATAACAATAATAATGACTCCTGATAATGATAATGCTATAATATTAATATTAATAATAACTAATAATAATATTAATATTAACAATAATGGTAATTTGTCTGTTGAGTAATAGTTTCTTTTTGTTTTGGTTTGGTTGTGTGTGTGTGTGTGTGTGTGTGTGTGTGTGTGTGTGTGTGTGTGTGTGTGTGTGTGTTCCATCGCAAAGTGGCCGTGGATCTGCAGGTTCGGGTCTGTTCTGCGTTCACCTTGTGCGTGCGTACCTGTTGAATAGAGTTTATGTAGGTTAACGTGCGTAAACCGGAGCGGTGCCCACCTCACCACCACCACCACCACCACCACCACCACAACCACAACCACCACCACCACCGCTGCTACTATTATCCCACCATCCACAAACAACTATTCACTTACACATACTACTACTACTACTACTACTTCCAGGCTGACTTTTTCCTAGTGTGGTGAAGATGGCGGTGACGATGCGACAGATAAAGGTAGAGAGATTATAGAAACAGAATGGTGATGTATGATGGTGGTGGTGGTGGTGGTGGTGGTGAGGCTGTGGCAATGCTCCTGTGGGTAAAGACAAGCTTCGCTATTATTTATACGTTATTGTTTTATTCTTGTTATTATGATAGGTTGTGTGTGTGTGTGTGTGTGTGTGTGTGTGTGAGAGAGAGAGAGAGAGAGAGAGAGAGAGAGAGAGAGAGAGAGAGAGAGAGAGAGAGAGTGTGTGAGTGTGTGTGTGCGTTTTCTTTAAGTGGAGAATTTCGTCTACATTGTACATACACGACTGCTGGTGTGTTAACATGTGTGCATACTGGCGTGGTCTACACCCTTATCCTCACCCCCACACCTACACCCCTTTCCCAATCCTCCTCCTTCACCCCCGTCGTTCCCTCTCCTCCCTGTACTCGGTGGTGTGTTAACTCTGTCCCGCTGGCTTGTCCCGTTACCATGGCAACATCCCCCTCATGGCATCCCTCACGCGGCCCCATGATGATCCCTCGTACCATGGTCGTGCCCTTTCCTCGTGTCCCCTTGTGGTTGTCATGGTAACGGGGACGCCAGACCACACTTATCCTTGCCCACCTGTGCCACCTCCTCCACCTTCCCCACTCCACCCACCTCCACCCACCCGCTCACGGTTTTGTAAGATACTCAGTCCCTGGACCTATTAAATATACACTTGTTCTTATTTCGTGTTTTGTTTACCCCTGAGAAGGAGAGGAAAAAGAGAATAATGGAGGAATAAATGAGAGTGAGAGAATTAAAGAAACGATAGAGTGAGGAAAAGGAAGTCTCTAGTATCCTTGGCGCAGATTCTTACACTTGAGGCATGAGTCGTGGTCATCATGTAAGGTCGAACACAGAACCTTCACAAGCCCAGCCAAACTAACCTTCCTTTGCAGCCTCAGGTCGTCTCGGTGCTTGTACAGCCACGAAGACTCACTCAGCTGGTCCGTCAGGTCATGCAGTAGAGACACCAAGGAGTCTATATCCGCCTGCCTCTTAGCGCTGTCCTTCGTCACCTCAGCGCGATGGAAGCCGACCAGGGACACACTCACGTCTTCCCTGGCTCTTCGCGTCACCACCAGGATGTTGAGGGCGTTGATATTCCCGTGGACGACGCCTCGACGGTGCACGGAGCCTAAGAGAACGCATGTCTCCCTGATGGCCGCCAAGTAACTTCGCGCAGAGATCGATCGTTGGAGGTCTTTCAACGCACGACCGGGACAGAGATTCAAGACCAAGGCGCACGGCGGGGTCTGCGTCATCCCGTAGAGCCTCGGCATGCCCTCCAGCCCCTTCAGCCGCTCCAGGACCCGAGCCTCGCGCATCAGGTCGTCGGTGGTCTGCATGTAGTTCCATCGGTCAGTCTTGAAGCACACCAGATGCCGCCGCTGTGTCCCGGGCGAGCGCAGGGAGCCTCGGTACCAGACGAAGGCACTGCTCTCGGAGATCTCCTTCCCCGGAACGACCTGCTGCCAGGAAATGATCGGCACGGCGCTCTTGGGATTCATCGAAGGAGGCGCTGAAGTGACAGGAAACAATAATACAAAAAAATACCATGAAAACAGAAGAGCCAATTAGAAGCACACACTGTTGTAAGTAAAGGAAGAAAAGAACAAGAATAAGAAAAACAGAGAGTTATACGACCATAAAAAGTCCAGTAAATTGTTCGTAAGGTGCAATGATAGCCATGAAAAGTGTATTATTTTATGATAACCATGAAAAGTGTATTATTTTCCAGAGGACCGCGAGGAAACAAGACAAAGCAGATCAAAATATACAGTTAGGAAGGAGAGGAAGAGTGAGGAGGAGGAGGAGAAGAAGGAAGCGAAGCGTAAACGGAGAAGAGGAATGAGTTGGAGAAAGAGAAGGAAGCGGAACGTAAAGGAAGGAGAGGAGGCGAAGAAGAGGAATGAGGAAGAGGAGAGAGAAGGAAGGAGAGGAGACAAAGAAGAGGAATGAGGAAGAGGAGAGAGAAGGAGGAGGAGAAGAGGAATGAGGAGAGGAGAGAGAAGGAAGGAGAGGAGACAAAGAAGGGGATGAGGAAGAGAAGAGAAGGAAGGAGAGGAGGCCAAGAAGAGGAATGAGGAAGAGGAGAGAGAGAAGGAAGGAGAGGAGACGAAGAAGAGGAATGAGGAAGAGGAGAGAGAAGGAAGGAGAGGAGACAAAGAAGAGGAATGAGGAAGAGGAGAGAGAAGGAAGGAGAGGAGACGAAGAAGAGGAATGAGGAAGAGGAGAGAGAAGGAAGGAGAGGAGACAAAGAAGAGGAATGAGGAAGAGGAGAGAGAAGGAAGGAGAGGAGGCGAAAAAGAGGAATGAGGAAGAGGAGAGAGAAGGAAGGAGAGGAGACGAAGAAGAGGAATGAGGAAGAGGAGAGAGAGAAGGAAGGAGAGGAGACGAAGAAGAGGAATGAGGAAGAGGAGAGAGAAGGAAGCAGTACATAAGGAAGGATAAGAGGCGAAAGAAAGTAAAAGAAAGAGGTGATTTGGCGTCTTGCTGAACTCCCATACTACTACTATTACTACTACTACTACTACTACTACTACCAGCGCCACTACTACCCCGCCCGACTACCACACCACCACCACCACAGCCCCACCACCTGCGGAACACCTGTCTCGCCTTCCCCAGATTCCGGAGGCGCCGCAGCACCGCCGACGAGCCGCTCATTCCATTGTTTTGAACCAGAGCCGCGGGCGTGGTGGCGGCGGCGGCGGTGGTGGTGGTGACGATGGTGGCAGTGGTAGTGGTGGTAGTAGTAGTAGTAGTAGTAGTAGTTATTATTCTTGTAGTAGTAACAGAATAAGTAATAGTAGTGCCGGTAGTTGCAGGAATAGTAGCTGATGATGTTATCGTAGTAAAAACAGCATTGGTATAATAGTAGTAGTCATAGTAGTTGAAGTAGTAGAAGTAGTAGGAGTTGTAGTTGTAGCTGATGTTATTGATGTAGCAGTAGTAATAGTAGTAGTAGTAGTAGTAGTAGTAGTAGTAGTAGTAGAAAGGTGGAAAGTTTCGTTTAGTCGGCGCAACATCTGTGGTCATATGCCGGTGAGAGACAGAAGGGGAAGGAATTATAGGAGAAGGGAACAGACCCCAGGAGACGGACACAGCCGCCGATTAATACCTGGTACCCATTCACTGCTGGGTGGACAGGGGCGTAGGGTATCGGAAAAGCCGCCCAAGTTTTTCCACTCCGCCCAGAAATCGAACACGGGCTCTCTCGGTTGTGAGTCGAGTGTGCTAACCACTGCACCACGAAGCCCCCTAGTAGTAGTAGATGTAGTAGTAGTAACAGTAGTAGTAGAAGCAGCAGCAGCACGCGGGCCCCCATCCTCAGGCCGCAGCTGGTGTGTTGATTATATACAGTGTTACTTAGGAGGAAGGCGCCCGGGCCCATCACTCACCACCATGGCCGTGATTAGCAGGACGCTGGCCACTATTAGCCCTGGCCCCAGCCCCGCGCCCCGCCCCGCCCCCTAACCTCCTCTTAACCCCGCTCAGCCCAGCCCCGCCCCGCCCTACCCCGCCATGCGCTCCCATTAAAATACCTCACCTCATTCTCTCGCTCACTTGCATGGTTTCTCTCAGTTTGGCTTCTTTTATGCACGAATGTCACTTTTTAATCTTTTGTGTGGAAGCAGGAAGAGCAGCAGGAAGGAAGAGCAGGAAGAGGGTAAGGAGGAGGAGCAGGAAGACGAGCAGGAAGAAGAAGAAGAGGAAGAGGAGGAGTGTGGATGTCAGTGGGTCGCTCACCGTCAGTTCTGCTTCTGCTCCTCGCTCTGACGTCATGCCACGCTCCACGCCGCCGCTGCCGTCTCCTGGGTACGTGCACACACACACACACACACACACACACACACGGAGGCCACGCGCCCCGCCACCACCACGCTTTCCTGATGCAATTTTCGATAAATCACCAGAGAGAGAGAGAGGGAGAGACTGACCGACCTTCCATGCAGACAATTGAATACAAGCGCCAATAATTGATACAAGCACCGAGTGGCTAATAAAAGTGATCGCATAATGACCGGCTGAGGGAAATTAGAGCGAATACATGTAAATATTATTAGCCCGAACCTTGCTATTACCAATCAAAGCCTATCAGATCGGGGAGAAAGGAGGAAGGGGGAGGAGGGAGGAGGAGAAGGAAGAAGAGAAACAATAAAAGTAAAAGCAACAAGGGCGTAAAATGAGAAAGACAAGGAAGAGGAAGAGAACATAAGAACATAAGAACATAAGAACGCAGGAGTCTGCAAGAGGCCGGTAGGCCTGTACGAGGCAGCTCCTTTGACCCTAAGCTCCCGTGTATCTAACCCCACCTAATATCGCTGTCCATGAATTTATCTAATCTATTTTTGAATGTGACAATTGTATTGGCACTCACCACATGACTGCTAAGCCTATTCCACTCATCCACCACCCTGTTAGTAAACCAATTTTTGCCTATGTCCCTGTTGAATCTGAATTTATCCAGTTTAAACCCGTTACTTCGTGTCCTACCCGGTTCTCTTACCAACAAAACCTTATGAATGTCTCCCTTATTAAAGCCCTTCATCCATTTATAAACCTCGATCATGTCTCCACGCACCCTTCGCCTTTCTAGAGAATGCAAGTTTAACTGTTTGAGTCTTTCCTCGTATGGCAAGTTTCTCAACCCCTGAATCATCTTAGTCATCCTCCTCTGCACCGATTCTAACATTTTGATATCCATTCTATAGTAGGGTGACCAGAACTGAGCCAAGATGAGGTCTAACTAATGCTAAATATAGTTTGAGGAAGACTTCGGGGCTTCTGTTGCTTACGCTCCTTGAAATAAATCCCAGTACCCTATTAGCTCGATTTCTAGCTTGAATGCATTGTGCCCTTGGACGGAGATCAGAGCTCACTAAGACCCCTAAATCCCTCTCGCACCCAGACCTACTTATGAGAGTGTCATTTAAGCAATAGATATGTGAGGGGTTGTTCCTACCTACACTCAGAATACTGCACTTCCCTACATTGAACTCCATCTGCCATTTATCCGCCCAGTCATATTATAATCTGTTGAGTTCACCTTGGAGAATACTAGCGTCCTGATCCGACTCAATTACTCTACCGATCTTGGTATCATCTGCAAATTTACTAACATCACTACTAATTCCTGTATCTAAGTCATTGATGTAAATAATAAACAAAAGTGGACCTAATACCGAACCTTGTGGGACCCCACTCGTAACACATCCCCAGTCAGATCTTTTACCATTGATTTGCACTCTTTGCTTCCTGTTGCTAAGCCAGGCCTTGACCCAGTTCAAAACTTTACCCTCTACTCCGTGAGCCTGTAATTTAAGCAACAGTCGTTGGAGGAGGAGGAGGAGGAGGGAGGCAGGAAGAGTAGCAGGAAAGGAAATAAAGGAAAGTGCAAAAGGTGGGAGGGAGGAAGAAGGAGGAAGGGAGGAGAGGGTAAGGTGGAAGGAAGAGGATGATGGAAAGAATGGAGGGCGAGGAGGTTGTAGAAGGAAGGGAAAAAAGTGATAAAAAAAGGAAAAGACGGAGAAAAGAGGAAAGAAGAAGGAAGAAGTAGGAGGAAGGAAGAAGGAGGAAAAAGTAGAAAGGAGGAAAGACCATAGAAAAGAGGAAGGAAATAGGAGGAAAGAAATGAAAATGAAGAAAGTAATTAAGAGAAATTAGTAGAAAAGAAGAACAAAAAGTAAGAAAGATGAAGACCACTTTCCACCAACATCCAAAAAAAAAAAAATGGAATATCGAGAAAGTAAAAAAAAAGGAAAAAGATGAAAGGAGAATAAACGGGAGCAGAAAATACATACACAACACTACCCATGAAGAAAAAAAAAGGAGGGGAAAGAAGGAATAAAGACGGACGAACCAAGAAAAAAGAAGAAAGAAAAAAATATACAGAAAGCAAGAAAACAAACACAAACAAAGAAAGAAAACAAAAAAAAGAAGAAAGTAGAAGGAGGAGGAGAAAGAGAAAGAGGAGGACAAGGAAAGGAAAAAGATGGAGGACAAGCGAAGAAAGAAAAATAGATACAAAGAAAGAAAACAAAAAAGAAACAACACAAAGAAAACAAAAAGAAGAAAGTAGCACACACACACACACACACACACACACACACACACACACACACACACACAACGAACACCAAGAACCAAGACCCTTCCCACACACACACACACACACACACACACACACACACACAGACAACCAGAGCCCAACACGAGGCCCTATTAAAGGTAAGCTCCCAACAGGTGGTCTCATAGTCACAGTGGGGCAAGTGGCTGTGAGAGGGGCCCGCGTCCGTACCCTCCCCAGCTCCCTTTCTTCCTCTTTTTTTCTCCGCGGTAAGCAATAGGAGGGTCCCCGCTGCGGCCGGCCTGCGAGGGAGATTAAGTCAGTGTGCGAGGGGATGTAATATTGCTGAAGACTGTTTGTGTGTTTCTTCGTCCATGGCCCATTAGCGAGCACCGAGGGGGTATTAATTAGAACGAGAGAGAGAGAGAGAGAGAGAGAGAGAGAGAGAGAGAGAGAGAGAGAGAGAGAGAGAGAGAGAGAGAGAGAGAGAGAGAGAGAGAGAGCGAGAGATAGAGAGAGAGAGAGAGAGAGAGAGAGAGAGAGAGAGAGAGAGAGAGAGAGAGAGAGAGAGAGAGAGAGAGAGAGAGAGAGAGAGAGAGAGAGAGAGAGAGAGTGAGAGAGAGAGAGAGAGAGAGATAGAGAGAGATAGTGAGAGAGAGAGAGAGAGAGAGAGAGAGAGAGAGAGAGAGAGAGAGAGAGAGAGAGAGAGAGAAGGGATAGATCAGACATGCACACACTCGGACCGACAGACGCCAACACTTTAATCTGGATATTGGCGTGAAGATTTTATGCTCCATTTGTTTATATATTGTGTGTTCTCTCTCTCTCTCTCTCTCTCTTGGTGTGTATGTGTGTGTGTGTGTGTGTGTGTGTGTGTTCCCCATTACTCATTATCCAACAAAGATGAATACAAAACAAGAATCTCAACTCGAAACTTAGCTGGATTGGAACGGCTTTTCGATGCTCGCCTCAAATATCATTTTCTTTTTATTTTCTTTCTTTTTTTTATTATTTTTTTCCTTTTGTTCTTTCATCTTCTTCATTCTTTATATTCTTTTTCTTGTGCTCTTTTGCGTTTTGGGGGTAAGTACTCTCTCTCTCTCTCTCTCTCTCTCTCTCATGCTCGTTTTCTTCCCGATCGGTTGGTTCATTGTCTCAGAGTTTCGGGGCCTCAAACGCGTGAACCATTAAACCAGTGAACCAGTGAACCAGTTAGCCGGGCTTGGAGATCAGTATACGAGTGACCGGAGGAGGCGTGGGAGGTGCCGCTTGCCGTCCGCCACGCCCTGCCACGCCCTGGGAGTTGAGAACCTGGAGAAGGCGTGTAGCGGGCATAGAGAGGTGAGCAGGCGTGGGTCAGACGTGGATGTGGATTATAAGGAAGTGTTTTAGTGAGTTTGGCTGCAGTTAATTAATGGTAGTTAGTGTTTTGTTATTATTTAAGAACTTTATTATGTGCGTATGGCATTTTATAAGCGTATGTGATGTTATGTTTGTGTTCAGTGTTTGATTGTGTTCCGTCGCCATTATGATCACTGTAGTTATCGATTGCATACCCCAATAAATGAATTAGTTTTTTGGGCATCGTAAAGGCGTGCTAAAGGGTGTCATTGGGTTGTTTGGGCGTGGGGAAGGCGTGCTAAAGGGTGTCATTGGCTTGTTTGGGCGTGGGGAAGGCGTGTATAGACGTGGAGGTCGTGTAGGTAAGCTAAGGTCGTGTTCTGGATGTTTTTCATGGTGTCGTTAGCGAATGTAGGCGTGTATAGAATCGTATGGGCGTGGTGGGGGCATGTATTGATATGTATAGGCGTGGAGAGGGGGCGTGCAGGTGACCTAGGTTCGTGTTTTAGGACTCTATGGGGTGTTGTGGGCGTGTGCAGGCGTGGTGAAGGGTGTCGTTGGCATGTGTGGGCGTAGGGAAGGCGTGTATGAATGTGTATTGGTGTGTAGGTGGCGTGTTAACAAGCTAAAGACGTTCTACTATGCATTTCAGCGGTGGACAAACGGTGTTTTTTGCAGATATCTCCTAAACGAATCGTTGGATGAGTATGATATTTCAACACACTACCTTGAACATCCGTTCGTAATTTTTGGTTAACATACCACATTGCTATATATGTTATGTGAGGAGTTTACTCGTGAAAAATAACACAAAGCCGACGAGTCATGTTCACGCATTCGAATGAAAGTGTGCCTCACACACCCAAACCATTCCTAACCTACGTCTCCCCTGTCTCGAAGTCCCCCCGCCTCTTTATCCCTCCTCTCCTCTTCCCACTACTGTATTTATACATTATAATGTTCTGTAAGTGTGTATGTATAGATATGATTATTTCCTAAGAGTATGGTACAATTTCATGAAGGCAAGAAGTGGTTCACGTTGATAATTACTGTACAACAGCACGTTTACGTGTAGTATATAGGAGAGCCATGTTTGCAGTCGTTATGGTCAACCACGTGAACATGATGTGCTGGAATTACCTGTGACTTGGACCTTCTACTGTTAGGAAAAGTTAATACTCTTATTGCGTACTGTCTGCCTATTGATCATAAAAAGTGGTCCAGTTTATATATAATATTATTTTGTTGACTTGTTTGTTGTATATTCTTTTTATCAATAAATTATAAACTGCATATATTTTTATTAATCTATACATATGTGTATAATGCGTAAAAGTCAGAGAGAGAGAGAGAGAGAGATTAACAGCGGAATTAGCTATTGCTTTAACGGTCGTTTGACCCAGTCTGGTTTTCATGTCCACATATACCAGCAATTGTATTAGATAATATTATTAATGTATGATATGTATGTACATACTGACGTATGTAACTATTATACCTATACGTATGTAATTACAATAGGGAAAAAAAATCACAGGTGGAAGGCTGATGGTGTGAGTAGGGGGGGGGGGGGAAGAGGGTCATGTGATACTGGGGTAGAGAAGGAGTGGTCTGGGGGTTCTTCAGGGTGGTGGTGGTGGTGGTGGAGGGGTTAGACGAGTACCCCACACTCGTCCGATTCTGTGTAACACCTTTGATATGATGACTGGATTAGGCGTAATATCACTCAGTAAACTCCTCACATAACACATATAGCAATATGGTATGTTAACCAAAAATTACGAACGGATGTTCAAGGTAGTGTGCTGAAATATCATACTCATCCAACGATTAGTTTAGGAGATATCTGCAAAAAACACCGTTTGTCTGCCGCAGAAATGCATAGTAGGGTGTTATAAACTCGTGTAGGCGTGGGTAAGGCGTGTAGGGGGTTGTATAGGAGTGTTTTGTGCGTGTGTGAACATAGGCAAATGAAGAGGAGGCGTGTGCAGGGCGTGGTGGAGGCGTGTAGGGGGAGGGGGAGGGGGAGGGGTGTGTGTGTGGGTGCCGCGAAGTCTCAGAGATCAAGAGGAGGAGGAGGAGGAGGAGGAGGAGGAGAGGAGAGGAGGAGGAGGAGGAGGACGAGGAGGACGGTGTGAATGTCAGCCTTCCACATCTTTCTCTTCTTCCTCCTCCTCCTCCTCCTCCACCTCCTCCTCGTCGAGAGAGGTAGGTACACAAGAACCACTCCTCCCGATCAGGTGCTTTGTCTTCCTCCTCCTCCTCCTCCTCCTCCTGCTCTCGCCCGGCTGCCACGCCTAATTAAGTCTCCCGTCAATTTATCATCATCGCTGCAAAGGGGGGAGGGGAGGAGGGGAGGGAGGGGAGGGAGAAGGAATAGGGGAGGGGAGGAAGAGGCAGGAGATGATAGACGGACTTGACGGGAGGGAAGGAGGAGGAGGAGGAGTTGGGGAGGAGAGAAATGAGGAGAGGGAAGAAAGGGGAGAAAGAGGAGAAGGGAAAAGGAAGAGGAAGGAGAGTTGAGAGTGGGAGATGAGGAGCGGAAAGGGAGAGAGAGGAAGTGGAGGAAGAAAAAGGGAAGGAATGAAGAGAGGGAGGGGGAAGGGAAAGGAAGGAAGGAAGGAAAGGAGGGGTAAGGGAGGGGAAATGGAGAAAGAAGATGAGGAAAGTGGAAAAGAGACAAGATGAAGGAGTTGGAAGGAGGCAGAAGGAAGAGGGGAAGGGATGGCATAAAGGAGGAAGGATGGAGAGTAAAGAGAGGAGAGAGAGGGGAGAAAGAAAGGGAGATAAGGAAAGTGGGAGAAGGGATGGAAAGTGAGAGGGAAGAGGGGATGAGAGGGAGGAAAGGAGAAGGAATGGAGGGATAAGAGATAGGGTGAGAAAAGGGATGAGAGAGAGAGAGAGAGAGAGAGAGAGAGAGAATGAGAGAGAGAGAGAGAGAATGAGAAAGGAAGTGAGAAAGGAGAAAGAATCGTTATCTGCTGTTATCTGTCTGTCATTTCTCTCTCTCTCTCTCGTCTTTGTCATTCCTTTTTCGTCTCTCCGCCCTACGCTTTCATGTCGCTCACGTGTGCCGCGGCGGTCGCATACACGTCCTTCATGTATGTTAATTTCAAGTGTCGGTTCCCGTTTTATTATTGTATATTTTGCCTTGTTTACAGAAGTGCCTTTCGACAGTTTCCTTCTTTCTCTCATGTATTGTCTTGTTTCTCTTTCCTTTTCTTTAGTTCTCCATAGAAAGGGAAGGGAAGTGAAGGGAAGGAGGGGAAGGAAAGGAAAGGAAAGGAAGGGAAGGGAAGGAAGGGAGGGAAGGGGGAGAGGAGAAGGAGGAGGGTACGTGTCTGTGTCCAGAGCAACGTGTTTACAATTGATGGGGAAAGCAACTTGATCGGAGTGGGGCGGGGGAGAGTACCGTGTGGGGATGTGTGGGGGGTGAGGAGGGGGGGGTGAGAACCGTGTGGGGATGTGTGAGGCTGTGTCGGAGGATGGCTGGGGAGGGGAGGGGAAGGGGCAAGACGTCGGGATGCTGTGACATGGGAGAAGAAGAGGGAAAGGGGAAGGTGAGGGGGAAGAGGAGAAAATCTGTTAGATGATCGGAAGGTGGTGGAGAGAGAGGAGGAAGGAAAGGGGAAGGCGATGAGGGGAAGGAGGAGGAAAAATGTTGTTAGTGATGGGGAGAGGTTAGTAGAGTGTAGGGAGAGGGAAGGGAAGAAGAAAAGGGGGAAGGTGATGGGGAAAGAAGGAGAAAAGTGATGCTAGGTGATAGAGAGATGGGACTTGAGGGTAGGCAGTTAGGGAAGAAAGAGGAAGGAGGAAAGACGAAGATGATGGGGGTGAAGAAAGAGAAAAAGGATGCTAGGCGATGGGAAGAAGGGATTGGAGGGTAGGCAGTGAAGAGGGAGAAGAAGGAAGAAAGGGGAAAATGATGGGGGAAGTTAAGACAAGTGTAGATAGGTGATATGAAGGGCATTAGAAGAGAGAAAAAAAGAAGGGAAAGGGACGAAGAGAGGTGAAAGGGACGTTTGAAAGGGGATGAAGAAGAAAGTTGGAAGAGAAAAAAAGAAGGGACAGGGACGAAGAGGGGTGAAAGGGACGTTTGAAAGGGGATGAAGAAAGGGAATAGGACAGTGGGCATTGGAGAATAGGCACTGGTGATAGGTATATAGGGAAGGGGGGAGGCGTTGAAGAAGTGATGGGGAGACATATGAACAAAAGAACATAAGGAATCTGCAAGAGGCCGGTAGGTTTGTACAAGGCAGCCTCTGTAACCTAACCTCACCTAACATCACCGTCCATGAATTTATGTAATCTATTTTTGAATGTGACTATCGTATTGGCATTCACAACATGACTGCTAAGCCTGTTCCACTCATCTACCACTCTGTTGGTAAGCCAATTTTTTGCCTATGACCTTAGTGAATCTGAACTTATCCAGTTTAAACCCATGGCGGTGAAGGGAAGGGTGACGTAATGGGGGCACTGGGGAAGGCACTGGGGGAGGGGGGGAGGGGGAGGCAGTGCTGGGTTGGAGGAGGAGTGTGTTAAATTTATTATTAGCCTGAGATGTGGCGCAGCGTGCCGGCCACACCTCGTTGATAACTCCGGCTGTTCAATAATAGGTGTTGATGATGAGAGATTCCTGCTGATAGTGATGATTCATATTTATATTTATACAAAACATACACTTTGCTTCTTGATATACATTGATTTCCTCTTATTGAATACGGCCACGATAACTCACCGTCTCTTAAAAATAATGGGCGGCGGGACCCTCATCTTCGCACCTCAGACCGCGAAAATTATTGTTATTTCCCGCGGAGAATGGAGACACGCCTTATACGGGGGACAGGAAGTGCCCAAAATGTGTTTCCAATTTAGCGTTGCCCCGCGACGCCCCTCGCGAAGAGCAGAGCCAAGGCAGGACACACTATAAGGCAGGAAGCTGCTACTCATTGAACAAGTAACTAACGGTGAGAATACGTCAGGGGGTGCGTTTCTTCACTCACCCTCCGTCTCCACTCCGAGCAAGCTCCCACGCAGGTATCCTTTCCATTATAATTATTTAGGAGCAGTAAGTAGCGGGCTTTTTTTTCATTATTTATTTTCTTTTTTTTTAACGCCCTTGCACTGTCTCCTCTGCTGTAAAAAAAAAAAAATAAGCCACTTTAAGCAGAATCAATCAACTTGCCCGAGTCATGAGGTGCGTGGGCGTCGCCTTGGCCTCCTCCAGTCAGGGTTGTTTCGTTCATAAACAACCCTATGAGCAGGATCGACGTCCGGGAAGCGAAGGAAAGGGATGAAAACGAAGAGATACTTGGTGACTCGAAATAGTAATGTTTATTTATGGTGATTTCTATGATGAGTTTTGATTTAGCTTTTTATTCATCGAACTCTGCACCTGCTGTTGTGAGGTTATCAGTGGTTATCAAACGTTCTCGGGTTGCCGCCCACCCTTGATGCCCCGCCCCTTCCCTCCATCGCGATACAAACACACACCTTGACACCAGGCTTGCTGCAAAATTCAACGAAGTAAATGCCAATGAAATACAATTAAGAAGAGAGTGTGTTTCACTGCTAAAGCTTAACCTAATAAACAATATATTTAGGAAGAATCCACTGCATTATTGTCAGCCTTGGGGGGGGTGCGTGTGCTCGGTGCAGGACACGAGCTTCTTCAAGTCATGCTGGAAGATGCTACGTTTTCGATCGTCGCGTTTTTTGTTTGTAAAGAAGCTTATTGATTGCATTGGAGTCACGCTCTACTAAACACACTGGCTGCGAAAAACACCTTGCACTTTTTTCCAGTTCAGGGTAACACTCAAAAATACATTTCTGTATTTAAAAAGACTGGATTTGATTTTCTGTACTCTGGCTCGGGCTCATTGTTAATTCGGAGGACAACTCAGTTCTTCCACGACCGCTTCTCCTTACTCACGGGTGATTACCCAGGATGGAATGAATCACTCAGTCTGGTCTTTGAAGCAGAAATGAACCCAGAAATATACCAGCCATGCTTCCCTTGAGGTCGGCCAAATGTCAGCAAGACTCGAGGTTGTCGCCCGGCAGCCTTTTCTCCTCCCGTCCAGAGCAGCGCCAGGGCGGGAGGAGCTCCTGCCGGGACGCGTCACGTTTGAATGAGCGTAACCTGACCAGGGACGCGGAGAGAACTGGTTTAAGACTAACCACCTTTCATTGCATTTGTAAGCTGTCCTCGTTCAACTTCGTGATTACATTTGCCGAGTAAACAATGTTATGCTCGGATTTCCGCAGTCCATCAAAGATAGCAACAAAACCTTGGAAAAAAAGTATAATTATAGCCAACAAAAAGTAACTCTGAGAATTTACCTTGACAGCCGCCTGACTTCAGTGTGTATCTCCAGAAGGTCAGAAGCTTCATCATTTTCATTAGGATGGAGTTACCAACAACAATAACAATAACAAGACCAACAATAATAACTACAAATATTATTATTATTGTTCCTTGGATCTGATCCCACCTGCCCAGCCCCTTACCTATTTATTGCCCCCCGACCCCGCGCCACCCAGCCCTCGCCGCCCCGTGAGTCTCCCCGCCGCCAACTCGGCAGCCGCTGCTCCGACTGATACTAATTATCAAAGGATTGTAATTTGTGCGATGCAGATTATTTTTTTCAGAGTTGGGCAACATCGACGCCGTTTATTACACGTCTCTAATTGGACAAGCCATCTCACTCCTCAATAAAGAGAATAAAACTCTAGTACGAGAAAAAGAGAATGTACTGAAGAAAATAATCAACGCTGAATTAGCCATCACCTTTAACGAAAAAAAAAAAAAAAAAAATATATATATATATATATATATATATATATATATATATATATATATATATATATATATATATATATATATATATATATATATATATATATATATATATATATATATATATATATATATATATATATATATATATATATATATATATATATATATATATATATATATATATATATATATATATATATATATATATATTTTTTTTTTTTTCTCTCTCTACTTTTTTTCTCTAAAACTTGTTTCATAAAATGGACAACCTGACCAGAAGCTAAAGGAGCAGCAGCAACACGCTGCCCACACACGACAAAATATTTAATGCAACATGTGCAATAGGAGTTCACGTAATTATAACGTATCTGTTTGATATTTTTTTCTCGGTTTCAATTAAATTTCAGTTCACCTATTTTTCCAATTAGTTTCAGTTCTGTTTCATTCAGTCCCTGCGTGCCCCCGCCTGTGGCTGCGGTGCTGCGAGGGCGCGGGGTGCAGCAGGTAGCATGGGGCGGGGTGGGTGGGGTCGGGGGGCAGCGGGGGTGCAACTTGTGGCGGGGTGACGACAACAGGGCCAACACTCGTACTCTAGACAGAACAAGGAAGAGGAACTGGGTCGGGTGCAGCCTCGTTAGCGATTCTAGTTAATTCAAAGAGACATTTACATAAGTCACCCACCCGCCCGGTCGCTGCGGCGTGCGTGCGTCCGTCCCTTGGTGTATTTGTTCCCTTCACCAGATGCCGCGACCCCGACGACCTAGGAAGGGAGAGGGGAGATGGGATGGGAAGGGGGGAGGGGAATAGAAGTTTGGGGAGGTTGTCACCAGTTTGTGAGATGCACCTCCTCCCCCCCTCACCAAGACCCCTCAAGTTCAAACCTTCTTGCTACCCATTTCTTCCTCCCCATCCTCGCCCTTCCCCATGCTCCTTCTTCCCCAACCTCCTCCCTCCCCCCTCCTTCAGACCCCTCCACTTCAGATCTTCTCTTCGCTCGCCAACCTCATTCCTCCCACCTCCCCAATATTTTTCAACTTCATACCTTCTCCCTGCTCCCCGTTCCTTCCTCCCCATGCTCCCCCTCCTCCTGCCTTCCCCTTCCCCAATGCCCCTCAACTTCATACCTTCTCCCTCCTCCTCATTCTTTCCTCCCCTTCCTCGTTCCTCCTCCCTCCCCAAGCTCCTCCTGCTCCTTTTACCTCCCCTTCTCCTCTGGTTGCTGCTTCTTTTGAGTTCTCCCCAGTCCTCTTTTTCCTCTCTTGCTCTTCTTCACCTTAATCCTCCTTCTCTTCCTCACTGCATACCTCCAAGTTCAATTATTCTGCTTTCTCTTCTTATCTTACCCTTTCCCTCTCCCGTTTTTATTCGCTTGTTTTACTTATTCCTTCCTTATTCTTCATTCTCTCTCTCTCTCTCTCTCTCTCTCTCTCTCTCTCTCTCTCTCTCTCTCTCTCTCTTTCTCTCTCTCCCCCACCCCTCCCTTGAACCCCCCTCACCTCTCTCTTCCTATTTCTCCCCTCTCCCCCCCAATGCGAGGTTCTGCTTCAGCCAAGGCGGGCTGGCGAGGCCTCTGTAATTTGTTGTCATTACTGCTGCGATAAAACGTAAATGCAAGGCTTCCCTAAGTAGTTCATATATTGAATTTAGGCTCGTATGTTGCGGCGGGTGACGGGGAGGCGAGGCCCGTGAGTGTCCCCGGGTGACGGGCCGCGGGCTGGGACCAATACATTACCGAGAATGGAAAATTGCTAAGTAACAGCGACGGCGCAAATCAGGGTTAGGCGTATGAGTTAGGAGGGGGAAGGGGGGAGGGATGGGGAGGGGGAAGGAAAGGGGAGGGAGGGGGGAGAGGGAGGAGTTAGGCTGGCTTGGTTGACTGGAAGAGGCTTGGTGGATTGCCTGGTTTGCTGGCTAGGTGGTTGGCTAACTGGTTGTCTGATTGGCTGGCTAGGTAACTGGCTGGTTGGCTGGCTGGCTGGTTGGTTGATCGGCAACTTTACTGTCAAGCCATTTGATTGGCTGAATGGCTGCCTGCATGGTTGGCTGCCTCCCCGGTTGACTCAATGTGGGTGTGAGGAGCGTGGAGGCGGGTTCTGAAAAGCCACAGGAGGGGGGGGAGGGGGACAGGGAGCAAGACCAAGAAGCAAGGAAGAAGGAAAGTTGAACCTTCTGTCTGGCTGCCTCTCTGTCTGTCTCTGCCTCTCTGTCCGTCTGTCTGGTATCATGCCTCGCCTTTGCCCCCGTCCAGCCTCCTTCACCTCGTCCGGCTTTCCCAGCACCAACGGGTTACGAATTAATATATATATATATATATATATATATATATATATATATATATATATATATATATATATATATATATATATATATATATATATATATATATATTTCTCTTCTCATCTTCCCTTTTCCCTCTCCCGTTTTTATTCGCTTGTTTTACTTGTTCATTCTTTCTTAGTTAAGCAAAAATTTTGTTACCGAGGCGTCCTAATAAATCGCTGTTTGTCTAGTCCGGAGCAGCAAACACGACGCTCCGCCAAGCACCTCCACGCACGGGGAAATTAAGGCAGCACTGCGGGTCCCGGGGCGGCGTGTGTATGGCGGGTGTGGGCAGCAGCAGCGAGTCTACAGATGAACAAAATCAACTCACATGAACGAACAAGTTTCATGCAAAAAGTATTGAATAAAATAAGATTGCAGTCTCCGAAGAAATTATAGAGGGAACGAAAATTAACAAAATAAAGACATTAATTTAAGTTACAAAGGCAACCGAGTAATCAAAACAACACAGCACGAGGAGAGAGAGGGAGAGAAAAAAGTTTTCCTCCTCGCTGTGGCCACGGACAATATTGTAATTTGACGTGCGGCCGCGTGTGACACCTGACCGAGGCTATCTGATGCACTCATACACACACACACACACACACACACACACACACACACACAACCCCCCTTCCCCCCCCCCACACACACAACTCCCTTCCTCCTCGCACACAAAATATCCCTCCCCTACCACCCCCCTCCCTACACACACACACACACACACACACACACACACACACACACACACACACACACACGGAGGGGAGGAGGACCTGGTATCGTTGCCTTCTGCCTGGGACCCGGCATATATGGGCTGACCTTACGGTACCCCAGACCTTCTGCGCGCCAGAGAGAAAGAGAAAACCAACCCCGCCCTGCCACTGTTCCGCCCCTGCCCTGCTTGCTCTGCCTCCGTCCCGCCCTTGCACCCCCTTCCCCTGCCTCCCCTCCCCTGCCCTGGTGAAATCTAGCGGAGAAAGAAAGAGAGAAAGGATAGAGAGAGAGGGTGGGCGTGCGGCAGTGGGGGGAGCTGAGGGTGGGGGAGAGGGAGAAAACAGAGTAGAGAAAAAAGGGTAGAGTGTAGGAGAGAGAGAGAGAGAGAGAGAGAGAGAGAGAGAGAGAGAGAGAGAGAGAGAGAGAGAGAGAGAGAGAGAGAGAGAGAGAGAGAGAGAGAGAGAGAGAGAGAGAGAGAGAGAGAGAGAGAGAGAGACAAGAACAAAAGGCAGAAGACACAGAGACTAGCGAGGATAGGAAGAGAAAGAAAGAAGAAAGAATAAACAAAGAAAGAAGAGAATGTAAAGAGACGCAAGAATATGAACAAATAGAAAGATAGGAAACAGAGAAGAAGAACAAACAAGGAAGAAAAGTAACAGGGAAATGGGAAACAGGGTAGGAAGAGCTAATTTTAAATTTATATTTATATAGGCAAAGAGAGCGAGGAGACTTATCGAGTTTTATAAATGGATGAAGGG
Source organism: Eriocheir sinensis (assembly GCF_024679095.1). Taxonomy (NCBI): domain Eukaryota; kingdom Metazoa; phylum Arthropoda; class Malacostraca; order Decapoda; family Varunidae; genus Eriocheir; species Eriocheir sinensis. Next base: position 6,898,371 of record NC_066566.1, on the reverse strand, counting down.
CTTTCATAAAGGAGATGCTAATAAGGTTTTGTTGATAGGAGAGCCGGGCAGGCCACGTAGAAATGGGTTTAAATTGGTTAAAACCAGATTCAACAAAGACATAGGCAAGACTTAGTTTACCAATAGTGGTGGATGAGTGGAACAAGCTTGGCAGACATGCTGTGAGTGCCAATACGATGGACACATTCACGAAGAGGTCAGATAAGTTCATGGATGGAGAGGTTAAGTGGGGTTAGGTTTACAGGAGTTGCCTTTTATGGGCCTACCGGGCTCCTGCAGACTCCCATCTTATGATTCTATGTTCTAATGATTGATATAAAAAACGAAAACGGGATGTGGGAACGAAGATAGATAAAAAAGAAAGTGAAGAAAGTACGAGAGACAACCGCGATAGAAAAAAACCCAGAAAGAAAAGAAAAGAGAGAAAGAAAAGAGAAACATAGCAAAGATAGAAACACAACAGAGGAAGGAAGGAAGGAAGGAAGGAAGGAAAAAAAGGAGTGGGAAGAAAATACGAAAAGAAACAAAGGAACCACAGATAGGAGCAAGAGAGAGAGAGAGAGAGAGAGAGAGAGAGAGAGAGAGAGAGAGAGAGAGAGAGAGAGAGAGAGAGAGAGAGAGAGAGAGAGAGAGAGAGGGCTAAGCAAGCAGCACACGCCCTTCCACTGCCTCAAATTAAATGCTCTCCAGTCTATATTTTACAGCACATTTAGCTAATAAGTGTCAGGAGAGGAGGGGGGAGGGGTCGTATTTATCCTGTACAGTTTTTTTCTCTCTCTCTCTCTCTCTCTCTCTGTAGTGACGTTGTGGTTTTCATACACATGGCCTCCTAAAATGTCTAATCCTCCTCCTCCTCCTCCTCCTCTCCCCCCTCCTCCTCCTCTCCCCCCTCCTCCTTTTTCTCTTCCTTCTCCGACTCTTTCTTTTTTCACATCTTTTACCCTTTTGCTCCTCCTCCTCCTCTTCCTCCTCCTCCTCCTCCAACTCCGACTCCTCCTCCCTTTATCATTGTTCTCTTTCTCGTCATCTTACTGTTCTTCTATTCTTCTTCCTGCTCTACTTTTCTCCTCCTCCTCCTCCTCCTCCTCCTCCTCCTCCTTTTTCCTCCTTCTGTGTCCTCTTTCTCTTCATTCTCTCACATTCTTTTGATCTTTCTTGCTCCAATTTACGCTCTATTTCTCGTCTTCCTCCTCCTCCTCCTCCTCCTCCTCCTCCTCCTTCTCCTCTTCCTCCTCCTCTCCACCCTTCACCTTTCACGTCTCCACCCGCCATTCCTCACCTCATCCACCCCCACCTTTTCATCCTCCTCTTCCTCCTCCCTCATCACCACCACCACCACCGCCTCTTCTTCCTCTTCCTCCTTCACCTCATCCACCTACTTGGAAGAAGATTCTGGACATGCTGCTTGAGTGAGTGTGTGTGTGTGTGTGTGTGTGTGTGTTATTATATAAGAGAGAAGGAAAAAGAGAGACAGAGGGTAAGCAGAAGAGAGAAGAGAGAGAGTAGAGTAGAGAGAAGTAGAGATAAGAAGAGAGTAGATGAAAGACAGAAGGGAAGAGCGAAGTGAGTGAGAGAAGTAGAGAGAATAAGAAGGTAGATAACAGATAGAAAAGAGGAGAGAAGAGAGTAGAAAGAAGTAGAGAGAAGAAGAGTGTAGAGAGAAAATAGAAAAGAGAAAAGAGTAGAGACAACTAAAGTGAATAAAAAGAGAGTTGATAAAAAATAAAAACAGAGAAAAGGGAGAGAGAGAGAAGACGTAAAAAGAAGAAAAAAAACCCAGAAGGTAAAGCGCACCAAACTGTTTCTGGCCATTCTGTCAACGGGAACAGTTATGGGAGCCAACGGGAGCGTATCATCTCGACTCCTAATTACTGTGATTCTTGCTTAAATTGGCGTCTGGCGGAATCCCCAACACGACTCGCGGAGAGGAGGTAGAAGAGGATGGGGAGGTGTGGGCAGGAGGAGGAGGAGGAGGGATGGGGAAGAGGAGTCGTAGGCTGTGAAGAGGTGGAGGGAAGAGGAGGAGGTGGAGGATGATGGAAAGGATGGGAAGGGAAGGAAAGGAAAGGAAAGAAAAGGAAGGGAATGGTAGGGAAGGGAAGGAAAGGGAAGGGAAGGAAAAGGCAGGGAAAGGAAGAGAAATAAAGAGAAGGGAAGGGAAGGGGATGAAAGGAAAGGGAAGGGAAGGGAATGATAGGAAAGTGAAGGAAAGGGAAGGGAAGGAAAAGGCAGGGAAAGGAAGGAATTAAAGGAAGGAAGGGATGAAGGAAAAGGAAAGGAAGGGAAGATAAATGAAGGGAAGGAAGGATGAAAGGAAGGGAATGGAAGGAAGGAAGGATGGGAAGAAGAAAGGGAATTGAAGGGAAGGGAAGGGATTGGAAGGGAAGGGAAGGAAAGGAAAGGAAAGGAAAGGAAATGGTAGGGAAGGGAAGGAAAAGGCAGGGAAAGGAAGATAAATAAAGGGAAGGGGATGAAAGGAAAGGGAATGGAATGGAAGGGAAGGGAAATGAAGCATGGCTATGGTGGTGATGGGAGTGAAGAGGAGAAAAAGGGATGTGAGAAAGAGGATGACGGAGAGGGGTGTTTGAGGAAGGGACGCTCGTTGACGTGAAATGGGAGACGTAGAAAGGAACAGTCACACAAAAATAAATGATGAAATAGGAAGAATAATATAAATAACGAAAAAAAGAATAAATAAAAGGAAATGTGGTGTTTTTTTGTCATGCTGAAAGAGAGAAAAAGAGAAAAGGAAGGGGGAAGGAAAAATAGGAAGATAAGGAAGAAGGGAAGATAGTGGAGTATAGATTTTTTTTTTACAGCAAAACAAAAACAGCAACAAAGAAGGCCGCTATGCGCTGCTCCTACAAAACGAGACAGAGTAAGAGGACAAAAGAGAGGTCGATTTCGGGAGAAGTTTCTTGATACTCCTCTCTTGAAAGTGGTCAAGTCATTGCCAAGTGGAAATACAGATAAAAGAATGCTGTTCCAGAGTTTACCAGCAGAAGGGATAAAAGAATGAAGATGCAGACTCTTGCATAAGGGATTTGGGCAGTATAGGGGTGAGCAAGAGTAGAAAGTCTAGTGCAGCAGGGCCGCGGGAGGGGGAGAGGCATGCAGTCAGCAAGTTCAGAAGAGCAGTCGGCATGACAATATCGGTAGAAAATAGAAAGAGATGCAACACTGCGGCGGAATTTAATAGGTAGGAGACTGTCAGTAAGAGGAGAGGAGTTGATGAGACGAAGAGCCTTAGACTCCTCTCTGTCCAAAAGGGCTGTATGTGTGGAGCTCACCCACACGTGAGATGCATACTCCATACGAGGACGGACAAGGCCCCTGTAAATGGACAGCATCTGTGCGGGGGAAAATAATTGGCGGAGACGATACAGAACGCCCAACTTCGAGGAAGCTGATTTAGTAAGAGAGGAATGTGAAGTTTCCAACTAAGATTTTGAGTTAAGGATAGACTGAGAATGTTTAATGTAGGTGGTGACACCTGAGTGCTGTCGAAGAATAGGGGATAGGTGTTTGGAAGATTGTGTCGAATTGATTGGTGGTGAAATTGAGTTTCTGAGGCGTTGAAGGACACCAAGTTCCTCCTACCCCAATCAGAAATGATAGCAAGGTCTGAGGTTAGGCGTTCTTCGGCCTCCAGTCTGGAGTCTTGTAATTTCTGTTGGGAGTGTCTTCTGTTGAAAGAAGTTGAACAATACAGAGTAGAATCATCACCGTACGAGTGGACAGGACAGTTTGTTGCGGAAATATCATTGATGAATAACAGGAAGAGAGTGGAAGATAAGACAGAGCCCTGTGGGACACCACTGTTTAGGGTTTAGGGAAAGAACAGTGACCGTCTACCACAGCAGAGATATAACGGCCGGAAAGGAAACTGGAGATAAAGATACAGAGAGAGGGATAGAATCCGTAGGAGGGTAGTTTAGAAAACAAAAACTTGTGCCAGACTCTATCGAAAGCTTTCGATATGTCTATGGCAAGTGAGAATATTTTCACCGAAACGGCTAAGAAAGGATGACCAGGAGTCAGTTAAGAAATTAAGATGATCACCAGTGGATGGAGCGTGTTAGTGGAAGGGGAAGGGAAGAAACGGGGGGAGGGGGGGTTAAAAGGAGGAAGGGTAGAAAGAGGAAGGGTGGTTGTGTGATGAAGAGAGGGAAGAAAAAGGGGAGAGAAGTAAGAGAGACGAAGGGAAGAGGAGGGAAGGAGGGAGGAGAGGGGAGAGGATGCAGGAAAGAAGGGGTTAGAAAAATAATTAGAAGGGATCGTTTAAGAGGGGAGGGAAGGGAAGGTGGCAGGGGAATGTAAAGAAAAATACGTAGCAGGAGAGGAAGAGTATACAAGATAAAGAAGGAAACAAGAAAAATGGAAGAAAAGAAAGAAGAAAAGAGGAAAAAAGATGAGAGTAATATGAATAATGCAACAAGATTAAAATAAATATATCTGCTTATCCTGTTCTACTTTTCTCTCTTCCTCCTCCTCCTCCTCCTCCTTCTCCTTCAATTCAACCACCACCACCATCACCTCCAACACCACCACCACCACCAGTACCTCCCTCAGTCAGACTTTCCATCAGCGCCTTAGCCATGCCCGTCACGCCTATAGCTGTCGCCTCTCCTTCGCGCCCCCTCCCCCCCTCCCCCGCCCCCCTCCCCCCCCACGCTTCCCCCCTCCTCCCGCCGAGCAGAAGCACACCCCGACGTGGCGGATGTGACCAGAATGCAAACCTAACCTGCATATTGAACTGGATATTGTCTTTTATTGATGTGATGAAAAATAAAATGTATGTTGTCTCTTGATAATGTGCATGTATATTTTTTTTTGTGCTTGTTTGTATGTATGTTTGTTTGTTTGTTTTGCTGTGTCCTTCAAGCGTTCGTTTTGTTTACTTGTATTGAAATAAAACTGGAGAAGAAAGAAAATATGTGACCTGATGCGTACTTTTATTTTTTTTAATTTTTTTTTTGCTGTGTACTCTGAGCTTGCGTAGACGTTGTGAAAAGATTCTTAAAGACTTTATTGTATTGTGTAGGCTTGATTATTTTTTTTTCTGCGTGCTGATTAACCTCGAACTGAAAGCTAAGTAAGAAAAACGCGACTCAGATGTACAAATCATGCATGTCGAGTGATTGTTTAAGAGAGAGAGATGGTGTTAACTCGTAAAGGAAAAGGGGAAATATGCGTAACTCTGAGCCAAATTTAGTAATGCAATCCGATACTTTACGATAACAAGAACTGTGTAGAAAAGGGAAGGAAATAAAATATACAGAAGTAGAAGAAATATATCCGAAGAGGTTAGTAATGTGAAAAATGAAAGAAAGAAACACTTGTATATAGAAAGATAGTGTATTATAGGTCATTAAAGAGAGACGATTTGCATTATGTGAAAATAAGGCTACAGTTGAAAGGAAAGAAATGGAAGAAGAAATAGTGCGTCCTGAGAGATTAGTAACATGAAAATTGAGGGAGATAAATACTTGTGTACATCAATAGAGACAACATATTAGAGGTCAGTATAGAGATAAGTTGATGGGAAATATGGTTGAAGGTGAAAAAGAAATAAGGGAAATAGAAATTATATGTCTTTAGGGGCTAATGTGGGAAAAATTAAGGAAAGAAACACTTAAGGATCGAAAGAGACAGCGTATGAGGTTAGTAAAGAGAGACAATTAAGCTGATGTGAAAATAAGGTTAAAGATGAAAGGAAAAAAAGAGGAATTTGAAATTATTCGTCCTTAGAGGCAAGTAAAGCGAAAACTAAGGGAGAGAATTATTTGTAGGTAGAAAAGACAGTATTCTAAGATAGGTCAGTAAATAAAGGCAACTTACTTATATACAAAAATATGGTTACAGATGAAAATTAATTGATACTAAACTGGGACGTGACGAATGAATTAAATCGACTCCATTATGATAATCAACACGCCATTGTATGTTAATGAAGAAAGAAGAAATAGGTACACCGTGAAATACTTAGGTACTTTTAGGTAATTATATTTAAAAGCGACGTAGATGAGGTAGAGCTTAAAATAGAGTTACACGCCAGTAAAGTTAGACCTCCATAGAATACCTGGGAGTAATTAGCATTGTTTTGTCAGGGCGGAGAAGAATGCCGAGGTGGAAGATCCCGCGCAGGTAGTACAGGTAGTAGCCGAGTTTAATTACAAGTGACGTGTATTGATGGCGGTGTAAGGCAGAGGCGACAACAAGTATGCCCAGGTATGTTAACCTGTTGGTCTCGACACGTACTGAAGAGGAGGAGGAGGAAGAGGAATGAAAAGGAAAGGAAAAGAAAAGGAAAAGAAAAAAGGAGACTTAAAAAAAAGGAAGTAAAAAGAAGATAAGAAAATGAAATGAAAGAAAGAGGATAAAGAAAAAGAAAAGAATATATGAAAAAAAGGTCGAAAAAGAAAAAAGATGGTAAAAGAAAGAAGCTATAAGAAAAAAAAGAAAGGAAAAAAAAGAAAGGAAAAACAAGAAAAGGAGAAATAGGATTCAAAGAAGAGGAGCAAGAACGAAAGCGAGAACGAGAAGAAACAAAGAAGAAAATAAGCGAGGAAAAAATATAAGGAAGAAAATAATAAATCCAAAGGAACTAAAATAAAAAATCCCTACAACGTCGCCTCCTCCTCCCCGTCCTCCTCCTCCTACTTGATTTTTTTCATTATATTTCTTATGTGTTCGATGAAAGCAGATCAGTAGATATCATATATCTGGATTTTCAAAAGGCATTTGATAAGGTCCCCCACAAACGATTGCTCAGTAAACTATTGGCGCACGGTATCTCGGGTAACATTCACAATTGGCTTGTGGACTGGCTCTCTGAGCGGAAACAGAGAGTAGTTCTAAACGGTGTTTCATCTACCTGGCTCGATGTCAGAAGCGGCGTACCTCAAGGATCAGTGCTTGGCCCCATGCTCTTCTTAATTTATGTTAATGATTTCGATGATGGGCTCACTTGCAAAGTATCAAAATTTGCTGATGACACAAAATTCGCTAGTGAGGTAACTACGACACTCGACGAAGAAGCATTACAATCAGATCTAGATCGACTTGCACGTTGGACCAATTGATGGCAAATGAAATTTAACGTTGACAAATGTAAAGTGTTACACATCGGAAACAATAACAATCGCGTTCACTACGTAATGAATGGCCAACAACTTTCTGCAGTAAGTAAAGAAAATGATCTTGGAATCACTATATCATTAATACTGTATAATTCGCTGATTCGACCACATCTAGAGTACTGTGTACAGTTTTGGTCTCCCTATTACAGAAACGACATAGAAAAGTTAGGACGGGTTCAACGGAGAGTAACAAAAATTATTCCTTGGTTGAGAAATTTATCTTATGAACAAAGGCTTAAAGTAGTAAATTTATTCAGTCTATCAAAGCGAAGAATGCGAGGCGATCTAATAGAAGTGTTTAAAATGTTTAAAATAAACAGTGATATTAATGCGGAAGATTACTTTACAATTGATCGATCAAATAGAACAAGAAGAAATCATAATTTCAAGATAAGTGGTAAAAGATTCTCATCGCACGAAGCCAAACACTTCTTCTTCAATCGAGTCGTTAATGTTTGGAATTTTCTACCCTGTGATGTCGTTGATAGTACAACAGTTACGACCTTCAAGAATAAATTAGACAAGTATTTTGAATCCAACCAGTAACTAAGATATTACTCATTGTCGTAATAACGTTAAGTTCTTTCGAATACTGGTGTCCTTGTCCGTTTTTATCGCCAGGTTAGTGGTAGCAATAATGGTAGTTTTTTTCCTCTTTCCTACATAATTTCTATGCAATTTTTCCATGCTGCATGGTTCTTTTTCCTTTCCTGCAAGCTTTGGCTGGAGGGATGGGAAGGGGGGGGGAGGAGATTTCGCCTTTGCTGTCCTTCATCTTCCACCTTTGATTAGATAGTTAGTGTAGCTTGTCACAAACAGCCTCGCAAGGACCATCAGGTCTGCTGTTGTTTGTTCTTCCTTTGTGTTTCTTTGTGTTCCTCCTCCTGCCCCACGTACGCTCATTGCTACGCGTTGCTTCGGTGCTCACTTTCGTCTCCCTTGCATTCTAAGTGTTTGGTTGGCTCGTTGACAATAGGACCACCGGGCCGAGTTCGACATCCGGGTGGCTGTGGTTTCTACTGGCTTGCCTCCCCCGGGTGTCCACAACGAAAGAAAAGAGAGAGAATGAAGACGAAGATTGTAAAAAATGTAAAAGAAAAAGAGAAAAATAAAGGTTAAGAAGAGGAAGAACATGTAGGAGAAAAGGGTATGAGAAGATAGGGGTTAAAGGAAATAAAGTAAGGATGAAAAAGAAAAGGAAAGGTGAAAATAGAAATAACTGAAAAAAAAGGAACATGTAAAGAGGAAGAAGAAAAAGGTAGAGAAATAAAAAAAAACATATTGAAGAAAAGAATGTTAGAAGATTGGGGGTTGAAGGGAATGGAAGAAAGGAAGAATAGAAAGGAAAAGGAGCGGCGGAAATTGAAGGGAAGGAAAATAACAAACGAATAGTAGAGAAGGAAAAAAAGGTGTATAATTGGAGTTTAAAGGGTATGGAAGAAAAGGAGATTCGAAAATAAAGGGAAAAAACAAGGTAAAAGTGGGAGAGTGGAAAGGGGAGAAGGGTTGGGAAAAAAAGGAAAAGACAGATTAAGAGGTGTGAGGGGAAAGGAATAAAAAAATAGAAAAGAACGGGAAAAGCGAAGGTCGATGTGTAAAGGGAGAGGAAAATTAACAGACACTGGAAAAGAAAGGAAAAAAAACGGAAAAGGAAGTGAAGCGGGAAAACAAAACTGAAAAATAGAAGAGAAAGGGAAAAACGACGAAAGAAAAGGAAAGAGGAATAGAAAATAAAGGTAAAAGCAAATGTGGAAATGTAAGAGAAAAGAAAGAAAAAAACAAGGGCTGGAAAAGAGCGGAAAAGACGGAAATGGAGATGAAGTAGGAAAACAAATCTGAAAAATAAAAGAGAAACGGAGATAGGAAAACGGGAAAGGAGAAAAAGGAAGATAGAAGAGAAAGGGAACGATGGAAATAGAGGTGGGCGGTGAAAGAAAAAACAAAAACATAATAAGAGATAAAAATAGATAAAAACAGAATCCTCCAGCTGCTCACATATCGACCAACCCTCAGGCAAGGAAGGACGGCGGGGTGGCGGGCGTGTCCTCTGCCCCGACCTGGATTCGAACTGAGGCCTGCTTTTTTTTGTGCAAGGGGCGAACTCTGAACCATAACAGTGCACATGTGATGGATAGACAGACAGACAGACAGACAGACAGACAGACAGACAGACAGACAGACAGACACAGACAGATAGACAGACAGACATGCAGACAGACAGATAGACAGACAGACAGACAGACAGATAAACCGACACATATAAACACACACACACACACACACACACACACACACACACACACACACACACACACACACACACACACACACACACACACACACGAGAATCTCACAAGTCACTCACACACACAAAAAGAAAGAAAATAAAAGAAATCAATTAAAGAAAGGAACCAGCCAAGTGATATTTCCTGACTTCGAGAAACTGCAGGAGAAAAGTTTTAAGCAAAAAATAAGTAGATAAAAAAAAATTGGGTTTTATATTATACAGACATGAAAAGTAACGTTAACCTGACCTCCTCCTCCTCCTCCTCCTCCTCCTCTTTCTCCTTCTCCTCCTCCTCCTACTCTTCTTCTTCCTTCTCTATCTCTTTCTCCTTCTCCTGTTTTTATTCGTCCTCCTCCTCCTCTTCCTCCTCCTATATATCAACGACCTAGAACCAGGATTAAAATCCAATCTTTCAAAATTTGCCGACGACACAAAGGTGGGTGGGAAGGCCCTCACAACGGCAGACTGCGAAATTATCCAGAGAGACCTGGACCAGATCACTCGGTGGTCAGAAAAATGGCAGATGTCCTTCAACACTGCCAAATGTAAAGTAATGCATATCGGATCCAGAAACAGCAACCACACATACCACATGGGTGGCGAACCACTACATGTTGTGCAAGAGGAAAGAGACCTCGGGGTCACCATCAGCAGTGACTTGAAACAAACAAAACACTGCAAGTCCGCCTGTAAGAAAGCCAATACAATGCTTGGGTTCATAGCGAGGAACTTCGAATACAAGACGCCGGGAGTTATGTTATCCTTGTATAATTCTCTGGTAAGGCTCCACCTGGAATACGCCGTGCAATTCTGGTCTCCTAATTACAGGAAAGACATTGAATTACTTGAGAGAGTACAGCGCCGCGCCACGAAGATGATGCCATCACTGAGGACGAAGCCCTATGAAGAGCGACTCGAGCGACTCAACCTCTTCACGTTGGAAAAGAGACGACTGCGGGGAGACATGATACAAGTCTTTAAGTACCTGAACAAGCTCAGCAACGTTGATCACTCCAAACTCTTCACGCTACAAACTAACCTGAGAACAAGAAACAACGGAAGATCAATTCAAGCAAAGCGATGCAATACCGACATCGGCAGGAGTTATTTCTCGAATAGAGTTGTTCGCCACTGGAACAGCCTTCCTGCAGAAGTGGTTAGCGCAGAGACCATCAACTCCTTCAAGAAATGCATTGATCGCCACTTTGCTGTATCGGGAGTGAACTGAACGTTCCCAAGAGTAGATACACAAGTGCTTTAATCCTTCCCTGCAAGCCACTCCTATGGCAAACGGATTGATTAAATCACTGAACGCAGGCAGCCTAGTAATGAGCCAACAGGCTTTCTGCTGCCTGCTAGTCCATGTTTCCATGTTTCTTCCTTCTTCTCCTCTTCTTCTGCTTCCTCCTCCTCCTTCTTCGCTTTCTCTTCTTTTTCCTCTTCCTCCTCCTCCGAAGTGGCGTCAAATACAAGCCCCTGGTCTTGGTGACTGACCCTGACCTCATACGCGACTGTGAGGTGAGTGAAAAAAAAAATAGTGGCTGCGATCACCACTTAATTCTTTTTAGTACCAGGCCCGGGCACGAACTCGCTGACAACACGTCCACGAGACCAGACTATAAAAAAGCCAATTTGAATCTTGCACGTAAACTGCCCCGCCTCCCTGCAACTCGGGGTTATCTAAATGTCAGTCTTATAGACCCTCTTATGACCACTCTTACGGAACGTCTTTAGGGATAAGCTCCCAGGGGTAGAGAGGACAACATTTATCATTATATATAGGAGAGAAAATAGTCCCGTAACATCTACGTGTTATAGTCGTTAGCGCTTCCAGCCACGAATTCGCTCGACTGGGTGTGAATCTCAAAGTCATATTTTCTTTGGATAAATGTTTCATGAGACCTTACTGGAATGTGAAGTGCAGTTCTGGTCCCCAAATTGGAAGAAGGACATCGAATTTCTGGAATGAGTACAACGGCACGCCCTATAAATTAAACCATCGTTGACGGCGCAGACATACGAAGAACGACTCAAGAGACAAACTCTCAAAGCTGGAAAAGAGATGACCAAAAAGGGATGTCATACAGGGCTTAACTATTTCGGCACGTTCAACATCACTAATCTCTCAAAGTTATTATGTAGAACTCTCTACTGATCCTAGGAGTAGAGACAACTGTATACAACTTCAGGAAAGGAGATGCAGAAGATAATTTTGTTAGGATTTTTTCGATGTGAATAATACGCCACTGGAACAAACTTGCCACTGAAGTAATTAGTGCAGAAACGACCAACTCCTCTGAGAATCCCATTGACCTCTCTTTCGTTGTGATTAAACTATCTGTCTTGTATAGGACAACCGACCTCTTGCAGACTCCTTACGTTCTCATGTTATGTTCTTATTCACATTCCAAGAGTAGCTAAGCTTGTTCTGCTGGTGACGCGGCTAGTGAACAAACGAGTCCACCAAATCATGTAACCTTGTAATAAGCAAAATATCTTTATGGCATACTCACCCATGCTTCTTCTTTTTCTTCTACTTCTTCTTCTTCTTCTTATTATTATTATTATTTTTATTCTTATTCTTATTCTTATTCTTATCATTATCATTATTATTATTATTATTATTATTATTATTATTATTATTATTATTATTATTATTATTATTATTATTATTATTATTATTATTATTATTATTATTATTATTATTATTATTATTATTATTATTATTACTATTTCCTCCTCCTCCTCCTCCTCCTCCTCCTCCTCCTCTTTCTCCTCCTCCTCCTCCTTCTTCTTCCTCCTCTCCCGCCTCCTCCTCCCCACCTTCTCCTTCATTAAAAGAAAAAAACAAGACAGCCTGACCATTTAATCCAATGCCTTAAATACTTTCTTTATCTCCCAGGCGTGGCGGGTAACGGATATAGGCCGATTTAATTCCTCCTCCTCCTCCTCCTCCTCCTCCTCCTCCTCCTCCTCCTCCTCCTGTTCTTACCCCCCTTCCACCTCTCCACCTTTCGTCTGTCTTTATTTTATATTTTCATTTTATTTTTCTTATTCGTCTTTCATTTCTTACTTCTCACATTTTTCCTCTTGATTCTTTTTCTTTTCTTAACCTTTCTCTTCCAGTTCCTCTTCCTCTTTCTTTTCCTCTTCCTCATCTTCACGCTCCCTTTACACCTCCATTGTCTGTGGCTTTTCTTCTTTTATTTTTCTTCTTCTTCAACCTCCTCCTCCTTCTGCTCTTAATACCCTTCCACCTCTCCACCTCTCTGCTGTCTCCATTCAATTCATCTTTTCATTTTCTTATAATTCATCTTCCATTTCTTTCTTCTCATGTTTTTGCTTTTGTTGTTTTCTTTATAACCTTCCTCTTCTTCCTCTTCTTCCTCTTCACGCATTTTTTACTCCACCGTCTTTCACTTCCTTTCTTTCTCTTCCTTTTCCTCCTCTTCAGCTGCTTCCGTCTCATCTTCTACCTCTGTTTCTTCCTTATTCTGTTTCCCTTATAATCTTTTTCCATTTCTTCTTCTCTTCCTTCCTCTGTTTTCGGTACCACTTTCAACTCTTCGTACGCCTGTATCATCTTAATCTCCTCTTCTTCCTCCTCCTTTTTTTTCCTCTTTCTCCTTTTTTTCCTCCTACTTATCCTCCTCCTTTTCCATTTCCTGTTTCTCCTCTTCCTCATTTTTCTTGCCATACTTTTTCTTTCTTTTCCTTTTCTTGTTATACTCTTTTCTTTCTTTTCTTTTTCTTTTACCTATTATCAACACCCATATTTACTTTTGTCTATAATTTATCGTCCTCCTCCTCCTCCTCCTCCTCCTCCTCATCATCATCATCATCATTATCCTCTATTCATACTTTCTTCATCCTTTTCATCCTCATCTTTGCAGTATTTTCTACACACATTTTTACTGTTTCTCCCACACCCTCCTCCTCCTCCTCCTCCTCCTCCTCCTCCTCCTCCTCCTCCTCCTCCTCCTCCTCCTATTCATCCTCCTTTTCCTCCTCATACTCACACTCTCTTCATCCCTTTGTATCTCATCTTTGCACCATTTTCAACTCACATTTTTACTGTTTCTCCTCCTCATCTTCCTCCTCCTCCCCCTCTTTCTTCTCCTCCTCGCCGCCGCACAGCCCCGGGAGGAGCCCCAGGACGCGGCTGCCCCGGGTCCGGCGCCTCTCCGTGACCCACATTCCTCTGGCTCAGGTGTAAAAGGTGACCCACAGATTGGTGCTCACATACACCACCACCACCACCACCCCTAACTACTTGTCTCTGCTGCCGGCTCTGCTTATTACTACTACTGCTGCTACTGTTCTTTCTGCTGTTACTGCTTCGGCCCTTGTTACTCCTGTTAATACTACTGCCGTCTCTACTGCTATTGCTATTACTACTACTACTGCTGCTACTGCTGATATTTCTGCTCCTGGTTTTATTACTACTACTACTACTACTACTACTACTACTACTACTACCACAGCAGACCCAGTTATTTTTTTTATTTCCTATTCATAACACATTCCTAATTTTGCATCACCCTAGAAGTACAACCCACCCACCCACAAATTACCCACCCAGTACCCCCTTCTCAAACCCCACCCACCCATATCCTTACCCACACCCTCATCCACACTATCCTTCATATCCTATCTTACCCACTCCATCCAGCAACCTTTCTCTTACTAGGCAGAGCTCTCATTTCTCTAACGCTTTTAGGAACATTCCGTTTCACACTTTTTAAGAACCCACCCATATTCATCCACTCTCATCCACCTTCATCTAACTTCATCCACCTCTTTACCCACTTCTTCGCCCATCCTCATCCACCTAGATCCATCTTCATCCACCCTCATCCACCCTCACTCACCTAAATCCACCTTCGTCCACTCTCATCCACACTCATCCACCTTCATCCACCCTCATCCACTCTCACCCACCTTCACCCACCCTCATCCACTCTCATTCATCCTCATTCATCCTCACCCACATTTATCCACCATCATCCTCCCTTATCCATACTTCATCCACCCTCATCCAACTTCATCCACATTTATCTGCCCTCATTCACCTTTATCCATCCTCATCCACCTCCATCCACCTTTCATCCACCCCCATCCACCTTCACCCACCTTCATCCAGCCTCACCCATCCTCTTCCACTTTACTCCACCCTCATCCACCCTCATCCACCCTCATCCACCCTCATCCAAGATCATCCACCCACGTCACTACACTTCCACACAATACTTGCCCTCAAGTTCCACCCCGTTCCACCCTGCTTCACCTCCTTCCAAAACACAACTTACTCCACCTTACTCCACCTTGCCCCAACCTGCCCAGCCCCGCCCCAGTCCGCTACGTCGCCCCGCCTGCCCCAACGTGCCCCACCCACCACCCCACCTCGCCCCCGTCCCGTACCCAGCTCTTAACTCAGCTCCCACCCCCGTTAGCACCCCGCCCAGCCCCGCCGCCTCGCCCCCCCCTTCATCCCCGTCTCTCCCGTCCCGCCCCCGTCCTGCCCCAGCATGGCATCTGCCGGTGAGCGCCCCAAGCGGTTCCTCTCTGACTAAGTAGCTACGTAAAACACACAGACAGGCAGACAGACAGACAGACAGGCAGGCAGTCGCGCGGGTACACATGCACGCACATATACGCACATTCTTGACACACACACACACACACACACACACACACACACACACACACACACACACACACTCGTTAGAGAGAAAATGAGAAGGAAAGAGAAAGGGGCTGAGAGGAAAATAGAAAAGGGAGAAGAAAAGGAAAGAAGTTACGATGAAAGAAAGAAAATAGAATAGCAAATGAAAGATAATCGCTAATGGAAGATAAGTAAATTTAGGTTGATGTGATATTGTGATAACGATGTAACTACTTCTGTTACTTCACCATCACCACCTACTACTACTACTACTGTATTTTTTTCTCATTCCTGCGGCTACTGTTGCAATTTGTACTACTACTTTTACCACTAGTACAAACGACAACAACAAAAGCACTGTAAATCGGTTTCTATGTACTTAAGAGCTGTATATTTTACTTACTTATATATTTATTTATTTATTTATTGTATTTTGTTTTTTTTGTGTGTGAAGGATGTCCAGCGCGTTTTAAAAGGAAATATTTGTAACTAAACTTTATCTCTATGAAAACAAAAATTAAAAGGCTACACCAGAGATTTACCTTCCTTTTTACCCTCCTTACCTTCTTCAAACCTTTCTATACCTATAATATACCCCGC